>NW_027423644.1:0-22500 GCF_048934315.1 Petromyzon marinus | reverse complement strand
GATGGATGTTAATGGTTGTTGTTGATGGTTGTTAATGTTGTTGGTTGTTGTTGTTGTTGTTGTTGATTGTTGTTGTTGTTGTTGTTGACGTTGTTGTTGTTGATTGTTGTTGTTGTTGATGGTTGTTGTTGATGGTTGTTGATGGTTGTTGTTGGTGGTTATTGTTGTTGATGGTTGTGGTTGTTGGTTGTTGTTGGTTGTTGTTGTTGTGGTTGTTGTTGTTGTTGTTGGATGTTAATGGTTGTTGTTGTTGTTGATGGTTGTTGTTGTTGTTGATGGTTGTTGATGTTGATGGTTGATGTTGTTGTTGTTGATGGTTGTAGTTGTTGATGTTGACGTTGTTGTTGTTGATGGTTGTTGATGTTGTTGATGGATGTTGTTGATTGTTGTTGATGGTTGTTGATGGTTGATGTTGTTGTTGATGGTTGTTGATGTTGTTGTTGTTGATGGATGTTGATGGTTGTTGTTGTTGATGGTTGTAGTTGTTGATGGTTATTGTTGTTGATTGTTGTGGTTGTTGATGGTTGTTGTTGATGGTTGTTGTTGTTGATGGTTGTTGTTGATGGTTGTTGATTGTTGTTGTTGTTGTTGTAGCTGACATGGGCTTCGCTAGACTCTTCAACTCCCCTCTGAAGCCTCTGGCTGACCTTGACCCCGTGGTCGTGACCTTCTGGTACCGAGCACCAGAACTGCTGCTGGGAGCACGACACTACACCAAGGCCATCGGTGGGTCACACAGGGGTCACACGGGGGTCACGCAGGGGTCACGCAGGGGTCACGCAGGGGTCACGCGGGGGTCACACGGGGGTCACACAGGGGTCACACGGGGGTCACGCAGGGGTCACACGGGGGTCACTACAGGCGACACTACACCAAGGCCATCGGTGGGTCACGCAGGGGTCACACGGGGGTCACGCGGGGGTCACACGGGGGTCACTACAGGCGACACTACACCAAGGCCATCGGTGGGTCACGCAGGGGTCACGCAGGGGTCACACGGGGGTCACGCGGGGGTCACGCGGGGGTCACGCGGGGGTCACACGGGGGTCACGCGGGGGTCACGCGGGGGTCACGCGGGGGTCACGCGGGGGTCACGCGGGGGTCACGCGGGGGTCACGCGGGGGTCACACAGGGGTCACTACAGGCGACACTACACCAAGGCCATCGGTGGGTCACACAGGGGTCACCCAGGGGTCACCCAGGGGTTACACAGGGGTCACACAGGGGTTAATACTCTCCTCCCATCTCCCCCTCTTCCCACCCCCACCCCCCCACCTCCCCCCCACCTCCCCCCCACCCCCCACCCCCCCCACCCCCCACCACCCCCCACCACCCCCCCACTACCCCCCCACTACCCCCCACCCACAGACATCTGGGCTATTGGCTGCATCTTTGCTGAGCTGCTCACCTCCGAGCCGATCTTCCACTGCCGCCAGGAGGACATCAAAACGAGCAACCCGTACCACCACGACCAGCTGGACCGAATATTCAGTGTCATGGGATTCCCTGCAGGTAACATCATCATCACTAACATCATCATCACATCATCACATCATCACCACCACAACCCGTACCACCACGACCAGCTGGACCGAATATTCAGTGTCATGGGATTCCCTGCTGGTAGTAACATCATCACTAACATCATCATCATCACTAACATCATCACCAACATCACCACATCACCACCACCACAACCCGTACCACCACGACCAGCTGGACCGAATATTCAGTGTCATGGGCTTTCCTGCTGGTAGTAACATCATCACTAACATCATCATCATCACTAACATCATCACCAACATCACCACATCATCACCACCACAACCCGTACCACCACGACCAGCTGGACCGAATATTCAGTGTCATGGGATTTCCTGCAGGTAACATCATCATCATCATCACATCATCACTAACATCATCATCACCACCACCACAACCCGTACCACCACGACCAGCTGGACCGAATATTCAGTGTCATGGGATTCCCTGCTGGTAGTAACATCATCACTAACATCATCACATCATCATCACCACATCATCACCACCACAACCCGTACCACCACGACCAGCTGGACCGAATATTCAGTGTCATGGGATTTCCTGCAGGTAGTAACATCATCATCACTAACATCATCATCATCATCACTAACATCATCATCATCACTAACATCATCATCACCACCACCACAACCCGTACCACCACGACCAGCTGGACCGAATATTCAGTGTCATGGGATTCCCTGCTGGTAGTAACATCATCACTAACATCATCACATCATCATCACCACATCATCACCACCACAACCCGTACCACCACGACCAGCTGGACCGCATCTTCAGTGTCATGGGCTTTCCTGCAGGTAACATCACCATCACTAACATCATCATCATCATCATCACTAACATCATCACTAACATCATCACTAACATCATCATTACTAACATCACCAACATCACCACCACAACCCGTACCACCACGACCAGCTGGACCGCATCTTCAGTGTCATGGGATTTCCTGCTGGTAGTAACATCATCACTAACATCATCACCACCACCACCACAACCCGTACCACCACGACCAGCTGGACCGAATATTCAGTGTCATGGGATTTCCTGCTGGTAGTAGCATCATCACTAACATCATCATCATCACAACCCGTACCACCACGACCAGCTGGACCGCATATTCAGTGTCATGGGATTTCCTGCTGGTAGTAGCATCATCATCATCACTAACATCATCAACATCACCACATCATCATCATCACAACCCGTACCACCACGACCAGCTGGACCGCATATTCAGTGTCATGGGATTTCCTGCTGGTAGTAGCATCATCACTAACATCATCATCATCACAACCCGTACCACCACGACCAGCTGGACCGCATATTCAGTGTCATGGGATTTCCTGCTGGTAGTAGCATCATCATCATCACTAACATCATCAACATCACCACATCATCATCATCACAACCCGTACCACCACGACCAGCTGGACCGCATATTCAGTGTCATGGGATTTCCTGCTGGTAGTAGCATCATCACTAACATCATCATCATCACAACCCGTACCACCACGACCAGCTGGACCGCATATTCAGTGTCATGGGATTTCCTGCTGGTAGTAGCATCATCATCATCACTAACATCATCAACATCACCACATCATCATCATCACAACCCGTACCACCACGACCAGCTGGACCGCATATTCAGTGTCATGGGATTTCCTGCTGGTAGTAGCATCATCACTAACATCACCACATCACCACCACCACAACCCGTACCACCACGACCAGCTGGACCGCATCTTCAGTGTCATGGGCTTTCCTGCTGGTACCATCATCACTAACATCATCATCAACATCATCAACATCACCACATCATCACCACCACAACCCGTACCACCACGACCAGCTGGACCGCATCTTCAGTGTCATGGGATTTCCTGCTGGTAGTAACATCATCATCACATCATCATCATCACATCATCACTAACATCACCACCACCACAACCCGTACCACCACGACCAGCTGGACCGCATATTCAGTGTCATGGGCTTTCCTGCAGGTAGTAACATCATCACTAACATCATCATTACTAACATCATCATCACTAACATCATCACCACATCACCACCACCACAACCCGTACCACCACGACCAGCTGGACCGAATATTCAGTGTCATGGGGTTTCCTGCTGGTAGTAACATCACTAACATCATCATCACATCATCACCACCACAACCCGTACCACCACGACCAGCTGGACCGCATCTTCAGTGTCATGGGGTTTCCTGCAGGTAGTAACATCATCACTAACATCATCATTACTAACATCATCATCACTAACATCATCACCACATCACCACCACCACAACCCGTACCACCACGACCAGCTGGACCGAATATTCAGTGTCATGGGGTTTCCTGCTGGTAGTAACATCACTAACATCATCATCACATCATCACCACCACAACCCGTACCACCACGACCAGCTGGACCGCATCTTCAGTGTCATGGGGTTTCCTGCAGGTAGTAACATCATCACTAACATCATCATCACCACATCACCACCATCACAACCCGTACCACCACGACCAGCTGGACCGCATCTTCAGTGTCATGGGATTTCCTGCTGGTAACATCAACATCACTAACACCATCATCACATCATCATCACAACATCACCACCACAACCCGTACCACCACGACCAGCTGGACCGAATATTCAGTGTCATGGGATTTCCTGCAGGTAACATCATCATCACTAACATCATCACTAACATCATCACATCATCATTACTAACATCATCATCACATCACCACATCACCACCACCACAACCCGTACCACCACGACCAGCTGGACCGCATCTTCAGTGTCATGGGATTTCCTGCAGGTAGTAACATCATCATCACTAACATCATCATCATCACCACATCACCACCACCACAACCCGTACCGCCACGACCAGCTGGACCGCATCTTCAGTGTCATGGGCTTTCCTGCAGGTAGTAACATCACTAACATCATCATCACATCATCACATCATCACTAACATCACCATCATCACTAACATCATCATCACTAACATCATCACATCATCACTAACATCATCATCACATCACCACCACAACCCGTACCACCACGACCAGCTGGACCGAATATTCAGTGTCATGGGATTTCCTGCAGGTACCATCATCACTAACATCATCATCATCACATCATCACTAACATCATCATCACTAACATCATCATCACTAACATCATCACCACCACAACCCGTACCACCACGACCAGCTGGACCGCATCTTCAGTGTCATGGGCTTTCCTGCTGGTAGTAACATCACCATCACTAACATCATCATCACTAACATCACCACCACAACCCGTACCACCACGACCAGCTGGACCGCATCTTCAGTGTCATGGGCTTTCCTGCAGGTAGTAACATCATCATCATCACATCACATCACCACCACCACCACAACCCGTACCACCACGACCAGCTGGACCGCATCTTCAGTGTCATGGGCTTTCCTGCTGGTAGTAGCATCATCACTAACATCATCATCATCACATCATCACTAACATCATCATCAACATCACCACATCACCACCACAACCCGTACCACCACGACCAGCTGGACCGCATCTTCAGTGTCATGGGATTTCCTGCAGGTAGTAACATCATCACTAACATCACCACATCACCATCACCACCACAACCCGTACCACCACGACCAGCTGGACCGCATCTTCAGTGTCATGGGATTTCCTGCTGGTAACATCATCATCATCATCACTAACATCACCACATCACCATCACCACCACAACCCGTACCACCACGACCAGCTGGACCGCATCTTCAGTGTCATGGGATTTCCTGCTGGTAACATCATCACTAACATCATCACATCACCACCACAACCCGTACCACCACGACCAGCTGGACCGCATCTTCAGTGTCATGGGCTTTCCTGCAGGTAGTAACATCATCATCACCACATCACCACCACCACAACCCGTACCACCACGACCAGCTGGACCGCATATTCAGTGTCATGGGATTTCCTGCAGGTAGTAACATCATCATCACTAACATCATCATCATCATCACATCATCATCACCACCACAACCCGTACCACCACGACCAGCTGGACCGCATATTCAGTGTCATGGGCTTTCCTGCTGGTAGTAGCATCATCACTAACATCATCATCACCATCATCACAACCCGTACCACCACGACCAGCTGGACCGCATATTCAGTGTCATGGGCTTTCCTGCTGGTAGTAGCATCATCACTAACATCATCATCACTAACATCATCACTAACATCATCATCACATCACCACCACAACCCGTACCACCACGACCAGCTGGACCGCATATTCAGTGTCATGGGCTTTCCTGCAGGTAGTAACATCACCACCACAACCCGTACCACCACGACCAGCTGGACCGCATATTCAGTGTCATGGGATTTCCTGCAGGTAGTAGCATCATCATCATCACATCATCACTAACATCATCATCACATCATCACTAACATCATCACCACCACCACATCACCACATCACCACAACCCGTACCACCACGACCAGCTGGACCGAATATTCAGTGTCATGGGCTTTCCTGCTGGTAGTAACATCATTATCACTAACATCATCATCATCATCACATCATCACTAACATCACCATCAACATCATCACTAACATCATCACCACCACCACATCACCACCACCACAACCCGTACCACCACGACCAGCTGGACCGCATATTCAGTGTCATGGGCTTTCCTGCTGGTAGTAACATCATCATCACTAACATCATCATCACATCATCACTAACATCACCATCAACATCATCACTAACATCATCACCACCACCACATCACCACCACCACAACCCGTACCACCACGACCAGCTGGACCGCATATTCAGTGTCATGGGCTTTCCTGCTGGTAACATCACCATCACAACCCGTACCACCACGACCAGCTGGACCGCATATTCAGTGTCATGGGCTTTCCTGCTGGTAACATCACCATCACAACCCGTACCACCACGACCAGCTGGACCGCATATTCAGTGTCATGGGCTTTGCTGCTGGTAACATCACCATCACAACCCATACCACCACGACCAGCTGGACCGCATATTCAGTGTCATGGGCTTTCCTGCTGGTAACATCACCATCACAACCCGTACCACCACGACCAGCTGGACCGCATATTCAGTGTCATGGGCTTTCCTGCTGGTAACATCACCATCACAACCCGTACCACCACGACCAGCTGGACCGCATATTCAGTGTCATGGGATTTCCTGCTGGTAACATCACCATCACAACCCGTACCACCACGACCAGCTGGACCGCATATTCAGTGTCATGGGCTTTCCTGCTGGTAGTAACATCATCACTAACATCATCACATCATCATCATCACATCATCACCATCATCACAACCCGTACCACCTCGACCAGCTGGACCGAATATTCAGTGTCATGGGCTTTCCTGCAGGTAGTAACATCATCACTAACATCATCATCATCACTAACATCATCATCACATCATCACATCATCACTAACATCACCACCACCACAACCCGTACCACCACGACCAGCTGGACCGAATATTCAGTGTCATGGGATTTCCTGCTGGTAGTAACATCATCATCACTAACATCATCATCATCATCACCATCATCACTAACATCATCACATCATCACCACCACAACCCGTACCACCACGACCAGCTGGACCGCATATTCAGTGTCATGGGATTTCCTGCAGGTAGTAACATCATCATCACTAACATCATCATCATCACATCATCATCACCACCACAACCCGTACCACCACGACCAGCTGGACCGCATCTTCAGTGTCATGGGCTTTCCTGCAGGTAGTAACATCATCATCACCACATCACCACCACCACAACCCGTACCACCACGACCAGCTGGACCGCATATTCAGTGTCATGGGATTTCCTGCTGGTAGTAACATCATCATCACTAACATCACATCATCACCATCATCACTAACATCATCACATCATCACCACCACAACCCGTTCCACCACGACCAGCTGGACCGAATATTCAGTGTCATGGGCTTTCCTGCTGGTAGTAACATCATCATCATCACATCATCACATCATCACATCACATCATCACCACCACCACAACCCGTACCACCACGACCAGCTGGACCGCATATTCAGTGTCATGGGCTTTCCTGCTGGTAGTAACATCATCACTAACATCATCATCATCATCAACATCATCACTAACATCATCATCACATCATCATCATCACCATCATCACAACCCGTACCACCACGACCAGCTGGACCGCATCTTCAGTGTCATGGGCTTTCCTGCAGGTAGTAACATCATCATCACCACATCACCACCACCACAACCCGTACCACCACGACCAGCTGGACCGCATATTCAGTGTCATGGGATTTCCTGCTGGTAGTAACATCATCATCACTAACATCACATCATCACCATCATCACTAACATCACCATCATCACTAACATCATCATCACTAACATCATCACATCATCACTAACATCATCATCACATCACCACCACAACCCGTACCACCACGACCAGCTGGACCGCATATTCAGTGTCATGGGCTTTCCTGCAGGTAGCCACATCATCATCACCACATCATCATCATCAACATCACATCATCACTAACATCATCATCATCATCACTATCATCACTAACATCATCATCATCACCAACATCACCATCATCACATCATCATCACCACCACCACAACCCGTACCACCACGACCAGCTGGACCGCATATTCAGTGTCATGGGCTTTCCTGCTGGTAACATCATCATCATCATCACATCATCATCATCACAACCCGTACCACCACGACCAGCTGGACCGCATATTCAGTGTCATGGGCTTTCCTGCAGGTAGTAACATCATCATCATCACATCATCATTACTAACATCATCATCATCATCATCACATCATCACAACATCACCACCACAACCCGTACCACCACGACCAGCTGGACCGCATATTCAGTGTCATGGGCTTTCCTGCTGGTAGTAACATCATTAACATCATCGTCATCACATCATTATCATCATCATCACTAACATCATCACTAACATCATCATCATCACATCATCACTAACATCATCACATCAACATCACCACATCATCACCACCACAACCCGTACCACCACGACCAGCTGGACCGAATATTCAGTGTCATGGGCTTTCCTGCTGGTAGTAACATCATCACTAACATCATCACATCATCACATCATCATTACTAACATCACCACATCACCACCACCACAACCCGTACCACCACGACCAGCTGGACCGAATATTCAGTGTCATGGGCTTTCCTGCTGGTAGTAGCATCATCACTAACATCATCATCATCACCACATCATCACTAACACCATCACATCATCACTAACATCACATCACCACCACCACAACCCGTACCACCACGACCAGCTGGACCGCCTATTCAGTGTCATGGGCTTTCCTGCTGGGAGTAACATCATCATCAACATCACCACATCACCACCACCATCACAACCCGTACCACCACGACCAGCTGGACCGCATATTCAGTGTCATGGGTTTTCCTGCAGGTAGCCACATCATCACTAACATCATCATCATCATCACATCATCACTAACATCATCACATCAACATCACCACATCATCACCACCACAACCCGTACCACCACGACCAGCTGGACCGAATATTCAGTGTCATGGGCTTTCCTGCAGGTAGCCACATCACCATCATCACATCATCACATCACCACATCATCACCACCACAACCCGTACCACCACGACCAGCTGGACCGAATATTCAGTGTCATGGGCTTTCCTGCAGGTAACATCATCATCACCATCACCACATCATCACCACCACCACAACCCGTACCACCACGACCAGCTGGACCGAATATTCAGTGTCATGGGCTTTCCTGCTGGTAGTAACATCATCACTAACATCATCACATCACCACCACCATCATCACTAACACCATCATCAACATCATCACATCATCATCACATCATCACCACCACAACCCGTACCACCACGACCAGCTGGACCGAATATTCAGTGTCATGGGCTTTCCTGCAGGTAGTAACATCATCACTAACATCATCACATCACCACCACCATCATCACTAACACCATCATCAACATCATCACATCATCATCACATCATCACCACCACAACCCGTACCACCACGACCAGCTGGACCGCATATTCAGTGTCATGGGCTTTCCTGCTGGTAGTAGCATCATCACTAACATCATCACATCACCACCACCATCATCACTAACACCATCATCAACATCATCACATCATCATCACATCATCACCACCACAACCCGTACCACCACGACCAGCTGGACCGAATATTCAGTGTCATGGGCTTTCCTGCAGGTAGTAACATCATCACTAACATCATCACATCATCACTATCACATCATCATCATCATCACCACATCACCACCACCACAACCCGTACCACCACGACCAGCTGGACCGCATATTCAGTGTCATGGGCTTTCCTGCTGGTAACATCATCATCATCACATCATCATCATCACATCATCATTAACATCATCAACATCACCACATCACCACCACCACAACCCGTACCACCACGACCAGCTGGACCGCATATTCAGTGTCATGGGCTTTCCTGCAGGTAGCCACATCATCATCACATCATCATCATCAACATCACCACATCACCACATCATCACAACCCGTACCACCACGACCAGCTGGACCGCATATTCAGTGTCATGGGCTTTCCTGCTGGTAGTAACATCATCATCACCACATCATCATCATCAACATCACATCATCACTAACATCATCATCATCATCACTATCATCACTAACATCATCATCATCACCAACATCACCATCATCACATCATCATCACCACCATCACAACCCGTACCACCACGACCAGCTGGACCGCATATTCAGTGTCATGGGCTTTCCTGCTGGTAGTAACATCATCATCATCACTAACATCATCACATCATCATCACCACCATCACAACCCGTACCACCACGACCAGCTGGACCGCATATTCAGTGTCATGGGCTTTCCTGCTGGTAACATCATCATCATCACATCATCACTAACATCACCATCATCATCATCACATCAACATCATCATCACTAGCATCATCATCATCAACATCATCATCACATCACCATCATCATCATCACATCACCACATCATCACCATCACAACCCGTACCACCACGACCAGCTGGACCGCATATTCAGTGTCATGGGCTTTCCTGCAGATAACATCATCATCACTAACATCATCATCATCACTAACATCATCAACATCACCACATCATCACCACCACAACCCGTACCACCACGACCAGCTGGACCGAATATTCAGTGTCATGGGCTTTCCTGCAGGTAACATCATCATCACTAACATCATCATCATCACTAACATCATCATCATCATCACTAACATCATCATCATCACCACATCATCACTAACATCATCATCAACATCACCAACATCACCACATCACCACCACCACAACCCGTACCACCACGACCAGCTGGACCGCATATTCAGTGTCATGGGCTTTCCTGCAGGTAGCCACATCATCATCACATCATCATCATCAACATCACCACATCACCACATCATCACAACCCGTACCACCACGACCAGCTGGACCGCATATTCAGTGTCATGGGCTTTCCTGCTGGTAGTAACATCATCATCACCACATCATCATCATCAACATCACATCATCACTAACATCATCATCATCATCACTATCATCACTAACATCATCATCATCACCAACATCACCATCATCACATCATCATCACCACCATCACAACCCGTACCACCACGACCAGCTGGACCGCATATTCAGTGTCATGGGCTTTCCTGCTGGTAGTAACATCATCATCATCACTAACATCATCACATCATCATCACCACCATCACAACCCGTACCACCACGACCAGCTGGACCGCATATTCAGTGTCATGGGCTTTCCTGCTGGTAACATCATCATCATCACATCATCACTAACATCACCATCATCATCATCACATCAACATCATCATCACTAACATCATCATCATCAACATCATCATCACATCACCATCATCATCATCACATCACCACATCATCACCATCACAACCCGTACCACCACGACCAGCTGGACTGCATATTCAGTGTCATGGGCTTTCCTGCAGATAACATCATCATCACTAACATCATCATCATCACTAACATCATCAACATCACCACATCATCACCACCACAACCCGTACCACCACGACCAGCTGGACCGAATATTCAGTCTCATGGGCTTTCCTGCAGGTAACATCATCATCACTAACATCATCATCATCATCACTAACATCATCAACATCACCACATCATCACCACCACAACCCGTACCACCACGACCAGCTGGACCGAATATTCAGTGTCATGGGCTTTCCTGCTGGTAGTAACATCATCATCACTAACATCATCATCATCATCACATCATCATCACATCATCACCACCACAACCCGTACCACCACGACCAGCTGGACCGCATTTTCAGTGTCATGGGCTTTCCTGCAGGTAACATCATCATCACTAACATCACATCACCACCACCACAACCCGTACCACCACGACCAGCTAGACCGCATTTTCAGTGTCATGGGCTTTCCTGCTGGTAGTAGCATCATCACTAACATCATCATCATCATCACATCATCATCACATCATCACTAACATCATCATCAACATCACCACATCATCACCACCACAACCCGTACCACCACGACCAGCTGGACCGCATTTTCAGTGTCATGGGCTTTCCTGCAGGTAGTAGCATCATCATCATCACATCATCACTAACACCATCACCATCACATCATCACATCATCATCACCATCATCACTAACACCATCATCATCACTAACATCATCACATCATCATCACCACCATCACAACCCGTACCACCACGACCAGCTGGACCGCATTTTCAGTGTCATGGGCTTTCCTGCTGGTAACATCATCACATCATCATTACTAACATCACCACATCACCACCACCACAACCCGTACCACCACGACCAGCTGGACCGCATTTTCAGTGTCATGGGCTTTCCTGCTGGTAGTAGCATCATTAACATCACATCATCATTAACATCATCATCAACATCACCACATCATCACTAACATCACCATCAACATCACCACATCATCACCACCACAACCCGTACCACCACGACCAGCTGGACCGCATATTCAGTGTCATGGGCTTTCCTGCTGGTAACATCATCATCACTAACATCATCATTATCATCATCACATCATCACATCACATCATCACTAACATCATCATCATCACTAACATCATCAACATCACCACATCACCACCACCACAACCCGTACCACCACGACCAGCTGGACCGCATTTTCAGTGTCATGGGCTTTCCTGCAGGTACCATCATCACTAACATCATCATCATCATCACATCATCATCAACATCACTAACATCATCATCATCACATCATCACCAACATCATCATCAACATCACCACATCATCACCACCACAACCCGTACCACCACGACCAGCTGGACCGCATATTCAGTGTCATGGGCTTTCCTGCTGGTAGCCACATCATCAACATCATCACATCATCACTAACATCACATCATCACTAACATCACCATCATCACATCACCACCACCACAACCCGTACCACCACGACCAGCTGGACCGCATATTCAGTGTCATGGGCTTTCCTGCTGGTAACATCATCATCACTAACATCATCATCAACATCACTATCATCACATCATCATCATCATCATCACATCATCACCACCACAAACCGTACCACCACGACCAGCTGGACCGCATATTCAGTGCCTTGGGCTTTCCTGCTGGTACCATCATCACTAACATCATCACATCATCATCACATCATCACAACATCACTAACATCATCACTAACATCACTAACATCATCACATCATCACATCATCACTAACATCACTAACATCATCATCACATCATCATCACTAACATCACCATCACAACCCGTACCACCACGACCAGCTGGACCGCATATTCAGTGTCATGGGCTTTCCTGCTGGTAACATCATCAACATCATCACATCATCACTAACATCATCGTCATCATCACATCATCACCAACATCATCATCATCACTAACATCATCACCATCACCACAACCCGTACCACCACGACCAGCTGGACCGCATATTCAGTGTCATGGGCTTTCCTGCTGGTAACATCACTAACACCATCATCACAACATCATCACTAACATCATCACCATCATCACATCATCATCACAACATCATCACATCACCATCACAACCCGTACCACCACGACCAGCTGGACCGCATTTTCAGTGTCATGGGCTTTCCTGCTGGTAGTAGCATCATCACTAACATCATCATCACAACATCACCATCATCATCACAGCATCACTAACATCATCATCACTAACATCATCAACATCACCACATCATCACTAACATCATCATCAACATCATCACAACCCGTACCACCACGACCAGCTGGACCGCATATTCAGTGTCATGGGATTTCCTGCTGGTACCATCATCACTAACATCATCATCACTAACATCATCATCATCACTAACATCATCATCATCACTAACATCATCATCATCACCATCACTAACATCATCATCACCACCACAACCCGTACCACCACGACCAGCTGGACCGCATTTTCAGTGTCATGGGCTTTCCTGCAAGTAACATCATCATCATCACATCATCATCATCACATCATCAACATCACTAACATCATCACCATCATCACTAACATCATCATCACTAACATCATCATCACATCATCACATCATCACTAACATCATCAACATCACCACATCACCACCACAACCCGTACTACCACGACCAGCTGGACCGCATTTTCAGTGTCATGGGCTTTCCTGCAAGTAACATCATCATCATCACATCATCATCATCACATCATCAACATCACTAACATCATCACCATCATCACTAACATCATCATCACTAACATCATCATCACATCATCACATCATCACTAACATCATCAACATCACCACATCACCACCACAACCCGTACTACCACGAC
Organism: Petromyzon marinus; assembly: GCF_048934315.1. NCBI lineage: Eukaryota > Metazoa > Chordata > Hyperoartia > Petromyzontiformes > Petromyzontidae > Petromyzon > Petromyzon marinus. Next base: position 7,744 of record NW_027423644.1, on the reverse strand, counting down.
CAGCTGGACCGCATATTCAGTGTCATGGGCTTTCCTGCAAGTAACATCATCATCATCACATCATCATCATCACATCATCAACATCACTAACATCATCACCATCATCACTAACATCATCATCACTAACATCATCATCACATCATCACATCATCACTAACATCATCAACATCACCACATCACCACCACAACCCGTACTACCACGACCAGCTGGACCGCATATTCAGTGTCATGGGCTTTCCTGCAAGTAACATCATCATCATCACATCATCATCATCACATCATCAACATCACTAACATCATCACCATCATCACTAACATCATCATCACTAACATCATCATCACATCATCACATCATCACTAACATCATCAACATCACCACATCACCACCACAACCCGTACTACCACGACCAGCTGGACCGCATATTCAGTGTCATGGGCTTTCCTGCAGGTAACATCATCATCATCACATCATCATCATCACATCATCAACATCACTAACATCATCACCATCATCACTAACATCATCATCACTAACATCATCATCACATCATCACATCATCACTAACATCATCAACATCACCACATCACCACCACAACCCGTACTACCACGACCAGCTGGACCGCATTTTCAGTGTCATGGGCTTTCCTGCAAGTAACATCATCATCATCACATCATCATCATCACATCATCAACATCACTAACATCATCACCATCATCACTAACATCATCATCACTAACATCATCATCACATCATCACATCATCACTAACATCATCAACATCACCACATCACCACCACAACCCGTACTACCACGACCAGCTGGACCGCATATTCAGTGTCATGGGCTTTCCTGCAAGTAACATCATCATCATCACATCATCATCATCACATCATCAACATCACTAACATCATCACCATCATCACTAACATCATCATCACTAACATCATCATCACATCATCACATCATCACTAACATCATCAACATCACCACATCACCACCACAACCCGTACTACCACGACCAGCTGGACCGCATATTCAGTGTCATGGGCTTTCCTGCAGGTAACATCATCATCATCACATCATCATCATCACATCATCAACATCACTAACATCATCACCATCATCACTAACATCATCATCACTAACATCATCATCACATCATCACATCATCACTAACATCATCAACATCACCACATCACCACCACAACCCGTACTACCACGACCAGCTGGACCGCATTTTCAGTGTCATGGGCTTTCCTGCAAGTAACATCATCATCATCACATCATCATCATCACATCATCAACATCACTAACATCATCACCATCATCACTAACATCATCATCACTAACATCATCATCACATCATCACATCATCACTAACATCATCAACATCACCACATCACCACCACAACCCGTACTACCACGACCAGCTGGACCGCATATTCAGTGTCATGGGCTTCCCTGCAGGTAGTAACATCATCATCACATCATCATCATCACATCATCACTAACATCATCATCAACATCATCACCATCATCAACACCATCACCACCAACATCACAATTAACATCACTATCAACATCGCCATCATCAACATCACCATCATCACCATCAACATCACCATCACATCACCAACAACATCACCATCATCAACATCACCACCACCAACATCATCACAACATCACCACCAACATCATCACCAACATCACACCAACATCACCACCACCATCATCACCACCAACAACATCACCACCAACAACATCACCACCAACACATCACCCCACCAACAACATCACACCACACACCACCACCAACAACATCACCAACATCTACACCAACATCACCACCAAACAACATCACCACCAACAACATCACCACCACCAACAACATCACCACCAACAACATCACCAACAACATCACACATCACCAACATCACCATCATCACCACCAGCCAACAACATCATCACCACCACAACATCATCACCACCATCACCACCACCACCAACATCAACAACACCACAACAACATCTACACCAATCACCACCAACAACATCACCCCACATCATCACCAACATCACCACCACCAACAACATCACCATCATCACCAACATCAACATCACCACCAACATCACCACCAACATCATCACCACCACCATCATCACCACCACCAACATCACCACCAACAACATCACCACCAACAACATCACCACCACCAACAACATCACCACCAACATCACCACCACCAACAACATCACCACCAGCAACATCACTACCAACAACATCATCACCACCAACAACATCACCAACATCTCCACCAACAACATCACCACCACCAACATCATCACCAACATCACCATCATCACCAACATCACCACCACCAACAACATCACCACCACCAACATCATCACCAACATCACCACCAACAACATCACCAACATCACCACCAACACCACCACCAACAACATCACCAACAATATCACCACCAACAACATCACCACCAACATCATCACCAACATCACCATCATCACCAACATCACCACCACCAACAACATCACCAACAATATCACCACCAACAACATCACCACCAACAACATCACCACCAACATCATCACCAACATCACCACCACCAACAACATCATCACCAACATCACCACCAACAACATCATCACCAACATCACCACCAACATCACTATCATCAACATCACCACCACCAACAACATCACCACCACCAACAACATCACCAACATCATCACCAACATCATCACCACCACCAACACATCACCACCTACATCATCACACCACCACCAACATCACCACCACCAACAACATCATCACCAACATCACCATCATCACCAACATCATCACCACCACCAACAACATCATCACCAACATCACCACCAACAACATCATCACCAACATCACCACCAACATCACTATCATCAACATCACCACCACCACCAACATCACCACCACCACCAACATCACCACCACCAACAACATCATCACCAACATCACCATCATCACCAACATCATCACCACCACCAACAACATCACCACCACCACCAACATCACCACCAACATCACCACCAACATCACCACCACCACCAACAACAACATCACCAACATCACCACCACCAACATCACCACCAACAACATCACCACCACCAACAACATCATCACCACCACCAACATCACCACCACCACCAACAACAACATCACCAACATCACCACCAACAACATCACCATCACCAACAACATCATCACCACCACCAACATCACCACCACCAACATCACCACCAACATCACCACCAACAACATCACCACCACCAACAACATCACCACCACCAACATCATCACCACCAACATCACCACCAACATCACCACCAACATCATCACCACCACCAACATCATCACCACCAACATCACCACCAACATCACCACCACCACCAACATCACCAACAACATCATCACCAACATCACCATCATCACCAACATCATCACCACCACCAACAACATCATCACCAACATCACCACCACCAACATCACCACCACCAACAACATCATCACCAACATCACCACCAACATCACCATCATCACCAACATCACCAACATCACCTACAACATCATCACCACCAACATCACCACCAACATCACCACCAACATCACCATCATCACCAACATCACCAACATCACCATCACCACCAACATCACCACCAACATCACCACCACCAACATCACCACTACCAACAACACCACCACCAACATCACCACCACCAACAACATCACCAACATCACCACCACCACCATCACCAACAACATCATCACCACCACCAACATCACCACTACCAACAACACCACCACCAACATCACCAACATCATCACCAACAACAACATCACCATCACCACCAACAACATCATCACCATCACCAACATCACCAACAACATCTCCACCAACATCTCCAACATCTCCACTATCGCCACCACCAACATTACCATCATCACCACCACCAACATCACCACCAACATTACCATCATCACCACCACCAACATCACCACCAACATCACCATCATCACCAACATTACCACCACCAACATCACCACCAACATCACCACCAACATCACCATCATCACCAACATCACCACCAACATCACCAACATCATCACCACCAACATCATCATCACCACTACCAACAACACCACCACCAACATCACCAACATCACCAACAACAACATCACCATCACCAACATCACCACCAACAACATCATCAACATCATCACCATCACCAACATCATCACCACCAACATCTCCACTATCGCCCCTCCCCTCCCCCAGACAAGGAGTGGGAGGACATCCGGAAGATGCCTGAACATGCAACACTTATCAAAGACTTCCGTCGCAATAAGTATGTGGTGGTGGTTGTGGTTGTGGTGGTGGTGGTTGTGGTGGTGGTTGTGGTGGTGGCGGTGGTGGTTGTGGTGGTGGTAGTGGTGGTGGTGGTTGTGGTGGTGGTTGTGGTGGTTGTGGTGGTTGTGGTTGTGGTGGTGGTTGTGGTGGTGGTGGTTGTGGTGGTGGTTGTGGTGGTGGTGGTTGTGGTGGTGGTTGTGGTGGTGGTTGTGGTGGTGGTTGTGGTGGTGGTTGTGGTGGTGGTGGTGGTTGTGGTGGTGGTGGTTGTGGTGGTGGTGGTTGTGGTGGTGGCGGTGGTGGTTGTGGTGGTGGTAGTGGTGGTGGTGGTGGTTGTGGTGGTGGTTGTGGTGGTTGTGGTGGTTGTGGTGGTGGTTGTGGTGGTGGTTGTGGTGGTGGTGGTGGTTGTGGTGGTGGTGGTTGTGGTAGTGGTGGTTGTGGTGGTGGCGGTGGTGGTTGTGGTGGTGGTAGTGGTGGTGGTGGTTGTGGTGGTGGTGGTGGTGGTTGTGGTGGTGGTTGTGGTGGTGGTGGTGGTTGTGGTGGTGGTTGTGGTGGTGGTTGTGGTGGTTGTGGTGGTTGTGGTTGTGGTGGTGGTTGTGGTGGTGGTGGTTGTGGTGGTGGTTGTGGTGGTGGTGGTTGTGGTGGTGGTTGTGGTGGTGGTTGTGGTGGTGGTTGTGGTGGTGGTTGTGGTGGTGGTGGTGGTTGTGGTGGTGGTGGTTGTGGTGGTGGTGGTTGTGGTGGTGGTGGTGGTTGCGGTGGTGGTTGTGGTGGTGGTTGTGGTGGTGGTTGTGGTTGTGGTGGTGGTTGTGGTGGTGGTTGTGGTTGTGATGGTGGTGGTTGTGGTGGTGGTAGTGGTTGTGGTGGTTGTGGTGGTGGTGGTGGTTGTGGTGGTGGTGATGGTGGTGGTTGTGGTGGTGGTGGTTGTGGTGGTGGTGGTTGTGGTGGTGGTTGTGGTGGTGGTGGTGGTTGTGGTGGTGGTTGTGGTGGTGGTGGTTGTGGTGGTGGTTGTGGTGGTGGTTGTGGTGGTTGTGGTGGTGGTGGTGGTTGTGGTGGTGGTTGTGGTGGTGGTGGTTGTGGTGGCGGTGGTGGTTGTGGTGGTTGTGGTGGTGGTGGTGGTGGTTGTGGTTGTGGTGGTGGTTGTGGTGGTGGTGGTGGTGGTTGTGGTGGTGGTTGTGGTGGTGGTGGTGGTTGTGGTGGTGGTGGTTGTGGTGGTTGTGGTTGTGGTGGTGGTTGTGGTGGTGGTTGTGGTGGTGGTGGTTGTGGTGGTGGTTGTGGTGGTGGTTGTGGTGGTGGTTGTGGTGGTGGTGGTTGTGGTGGTGGTGGTGGTTGTGGTGGTGGTGGTTGTGGTGGTGGTTGTGGTGGTGGTTGTGGTGGTGGTTGTGGTGGTGGTTGTGGTGGTGGTTGTGGTTGTGATGGTGGTGGTTGTGGTGGTGGTGGTTGTGGTGGTGGCGGTGGTGGTTGTGGTGGTGGTTGTGGTGGTGGTGGTTGTGGTGGTGGTTGTGGTGGTTGTGGTGGTTGTGGTTGTGGTGGTGGTTGTGGTGGTGGTTGTGGTGGTGGTTGTGGTGGTGGTTGTGGTGGTGGTGGTTGTGGTGGTGGTTGTGGTGGTGGGGGTGGTTGTGGTGGTGGTGGTGGTGGTGGTGGTTGTGGTGGTGGTGGTTGTGGTAGTTGTGGTTGTGGTGGTGGTTGTGGTGGTGGTTGTGGTTGTGGTGTTGGTTGTGGTGGTGGTTGTGGTGGTGGTTGTGATGGTGGTGGTTGTGGTGGTGGTGGTGGTTGTGGTGGTGGCGGTGGTGGTTGTGGTGGTGGTTGTGGTGGTGGTGGTGGTTGTGGTGGTGGTTGTGGTGGTTGTGGTGGTTGTGGTTGTGGTGGTGGTGGTTGTGGTGGTTGTGGTGGTTGTGGTGGTGGTTGTGGTGGTGGTTGTGGTGGTGGTTGTGGTGGTGGTGGTGGTAGTTGTGGTGGTGGTTGTGGTGGTGGTGGTTGTGGTGGTGGTGGTTGTGGTGATGGTTGTGGTGATGGTGGTGGTTGTGGTGGTGGTTGTGGTGGTGGTTGTGGTGGTTGTGGTTGTGGTGGTGGTTGTGGTGGTGGTTGTGGTTGTGATGGTGGTTGTGGTGGTGGTGGTGGTTGTGGTGGTGGCGGTGGTGGTTGTGGTGGTGGTTGTGGTGGTGGTGGTTGTGGTGGTGGTGGTGGTGGTTGTGGTGGTGGTTGTGGTGGTGGTGGTTGTGGTGGTGGTTGTGGTGGTGGTTGTGGTGGTGGTTGTGGTGGTGGTTGTGGTGGTGTTGTGGTGGTGGTTGTGGTGGTGGTTGTGGTGGTTGTGGTGGTGGCGGTGGTGGTTGTGGTGGTGGTTGTGGTGGTGGTTGTGGTGGTGGTGGTTGTGGTGGTGGTTGTGGTGGTGGTTGTGGTGGTGGTTGTGGTGGTGGTGGTGTGGTGGTGGTTGTGGTGGTGGTTGTGGTGGTGGTTGTGGTGGTGGTGGTTATGGTGGTTGTGGTGGTGGTTGTGGTGGTGGTGGTGGTGGTGGTGGTGGTGGTGGTGGTGGTGGTGGTGGTGGTGGTGGTGGTGGTGGTGGTGGTGGTTGTGGTGGTGGTGGTTGTGGTGGTGGTTGTGGTGGTTGTGGTCGTGGTTGTGGTGGTGGTTGTGGTGGTTGTGGTGGTGGTGGTTGTGATGGTGGTTGTGGTGGTGGTTGTGGTGGTGGTTGTGGTGGTTGTGGTGGGGGTTGTGGTGGTGGTGGTTGTGGTGGTGGTGGTGGTTGTGGTAGTGGTGGTTGTGGTGGTTGTGGTGGTGGTGGTTGTGGTGGTGGTTGTGGTGGTGGTTGTGGTTGTGATGGTTGTGGTGGTGGTGGTTGTGGTGGTTGTGGTGGTTGTGGTTGTTGTGGTGGTGGTTGTGGTGGTGGTTATGGTGGTGGTGGTGGTGGTTGTGGTGGTGGTTGTGGTGGTGGTGGTGGTGGTGGTTGTGGTGGTGGTTGTGGTGGTGGTGGTTGTGGTGGTGGTAGTTGTGGTGGTGGTTGTGGTGGTGGTGGTTGTGGTGGTGGTGGTGGTTGTGGTGATGGTTGTGGTGATGGTGGTGGTTGTGGTGGTGGTTGTGGTGGTGGTTGTGGTGGTGGTTGTGGTTGTGGTGGTGGTTGTGGTGGTGGTTGTGGTTGTGATGGTGGTTGTGGTGGTGGTTGTGGTGGTGGCGGTGGTGGTTGTGGTGGTGGTTGTGGTGGTGGTGGTTGTGGTGGTTGTGGTGGTGGTTGTGGTGGTGGTGGTTGTGGTGGTGGTTGTGGTGGTGGTGGTTGTGGTGGTTGTGGTGGTGGTTGTGGTGGTGGTGGTTGTGGTGGTGGTTGTGGTGGTGGTTGTGTTGGCTGGTT
>NW_027423643.1:0-27925 GCF_048934315.1 Petromyzon marinus | reverse complement strand
TTCATCCTTTCATTCTTAACTTTACGACATGATGTAAAATATTACGATGTAACGATCATCGCGGTACCAGTTTCCCCACAACTTTGTAATTGTATTTGACATTTTCACCACATTTTTTTGCGTGCTTTTCAGTACTTCCCGTATGAATAACGATAACTTAAAAATGAATTAGAATTTAAAAAATGTGCAACAACAATGCTAAATATCTCTCATGATGTTTTAAACGAGGTGATTTTTGTGGATTTCTTATAATATGATGTACCGTGACATCATGAGCGGCAGGCTATCGGCGCAGTGGTAACACTCGTGCCTTGCAGCAAGGAGACGCTGGGTTTGATTACTCAACTCTTGTGCCTTTTTGCTTGCAGCTTTGTTTGTTCTCCCCCCTGTTAGTGAATGGGTTTCCTCTGGATTCATCAGATTTCCTCTAAATAAAACCCATACAATCTTAACTGGCATTCGCGAAAACATCCCCTTGCTGAACAGTTACCTGCAGGTGACTTAATCATGTGTGGGTTTGCTTGCAAAACACTCGTTGAGTTGGTGCATATGTATTTGCCAGATTGTGTTTATTGACAGAGAAGTTGTTGCGTTTATGTGTTTGTGCGCCTGCAGAGGATTGATATGGTGCCAGAGTTATTGAGCTCAAACCTGTGTTCCTTGAGATCCAACGTCGACCGGTGAGATGCACCAACAACTGTGAACTCGCGAGTGTGCACATTGCAACCCATACTCAGCAGCTAACGTGCGTTGTTGCCAGGTGCACATGTAATCCCATGATGCGTGGCACTGTTTAAGTGTCATTGTACAGATCCACACAAGCATGTGTACATACATAAGCAGCCAAACCAGGATGGCACAATGGTAACACATGTCTCACAGCAAGAATGGCCTAAGATTGATGCCCGACTTGGTTGCCTTTCCATGTAGATTTTGTATGTTCTCCCCCTATTTAGCATGGGTTGACTCCAGGTTATCAGGTTTCCTCTCATCGCTAACATAAACGTGTTATTACTACTATGATCCTTAACCATGGAAAGCCTCACTGAATCTCATAACTTCGGGAGGGTACTGCAAAGCTTTTGCAGTCGAACAATGGTTGCTACATATATATTAACGTTAGCACCACGGAGAGAGATTTGACAGTTTGTTCAGATGGACGAGTCCATCTATGTTCGGAAAAGAGGAGGGGGGAGACAAAAAATAATGGATGCGTTCTGACAGCCACCTTAAGCGTGATCAATCAATTAAGACCCGAAATGGCTTATCAAATCTCTCTCCGTGGTGCTAACGTTAAAATAACCGCCACTTTTTTCAAATTTTCTTGTTGTGGTTTTCACACCTGATGATGATTGCTTGTGTTGCAGTCGAAACGTCGTGAGAATTTTATTGTTGTATATTTTTATTATTTTATTGTTTCCCTTCTACGTGAATTTACCGAAAGAACCAAGAATATGAATCCCTGCAGTCACGAAAGTTTTAAATCAAAATGAATTCATGCATTTATTAACAGTGTTTATTTTAATATGATGTGTTTATAATGTTAGTATCTTTATGTATTAATATCCATTGTTTAAATATTATAAAGTACATTTTTTGGGTGAACAAGGGAAACTTTCGATGCTATCGGAACGAATTAAGCTTTTAACACGTATTTCCTATACTCGCTTAATGACCAAATCCTTTAATGCTCGTGTTCGTGGAACCAATTACCGTCTTTAAGAGGGGTTCTACTGTCTCTAGATTGCTGTTAACCTTCCTTCAATATCATCCTCCTCGCAAGGAATTCAGAGGTCGTCGGGTGGCTCAAATTTTTGTTTGAGGTCTTTTGGTTTAACCGGGTGAGAACTCAAGAGAACATAATAGTCTCATTTGCAAGGGTCACCTGGGTCACCCTATGACCCAGAGATTACAGCTGGGACCCTGGCTTCAAAATCCAGCAGCCACATTGAACATACTGTGTTATCAAGTGTAGGGAGTTGAAGGACTCGGCTCGTTTCCCAGCTACTCCACAGAAATAAGCAACAAAAAACCATCACGATAAATGTAGTACTGTATTTAATTTTAGATAAATTCCAGCACTGAAATGTTGAAATATCAGGTCGACTTATTGTGATGAACATTATGCTCAAAATGGGTGGGAATGTGCTACCCCCTACTGTGAAGCAGAGGTGTCTTGAAACGATGTCAGTATTGGCCTGAGCGAGCAATTGCAGGGCTGCACCTTTTACCTTTATCTTGAGATGTAGCCGTATAGTTTCCACTCGCCCTTAGAGGCAGAACAACTCAAAAGGTGTGACGAACCACAGACAACGCTGGAAGGCAGCCAGGCACTGTGCCAGATGTAGATTAATCCACTTGCTGTACTGCCTTCTCCTGGCAAGCCAGGTTATGGAAACCTGAATGCCCACAGGAAGTGCGCTGAATAACGTTTTCTTTCCAATACACCACAACCCTTGCTGCTTCCCCAGCACTGAACTACAAGCCACGTGCGGGATAGTCACCTCACAAACGCCGGTGTGCCCGATTTTTTTGCGCAGAACATCGAGATCCAGGTGGACTCGGCTAAGGCGTTGGCCGAGTCCCTGGACCGGGCGGCGGTGCCGGGAGCGCCACCATACCTCAACACTCTGCTGCGCATCCTGGCCACGCGCTGCATGATGCAGGCCATCTACTTCTGCTCCGGCATGGATCCCGACACCCACCACTACGGGCTCGCCACCGCCATCTACACCCACTTCACGTTGCCCATTCGACGGTGACGTGCTCTGGCGTCAGGCACACGCGTGAAATCGACCTTCGCGATTATTGAGGGGACTATGTTGTTGTCTTGGTGTGGTCTGGAACTGTGCTGCCTTTCCCAAGTTTAGGAATTTATTTATTAATTGATGTACTTATGCAATGTTAACTTGTGATTACGGACACCTCCAATTAGCACGGTTGGCTACGTACGGTGCGAATTAAGTTTAACATACAACTTGTATATCTTTTTTCTATTATTTACTTTTACTGATTTGTTTACCTTTCCTCTTCTTAGCACTCCTATCATATACCTACTGGACATCTGTCAAAACGAGCTTTTATCGCGAATCGGATTTCTCCAGGATAAAGATTCAGATTTTGAGTTATTTTTCTAAAAGGTCCTATAAACGGGAAGTTTGGCCAATTCCTTAAATGGTTGTTTGGCTTGTGTTGGGGAAAAACTATAGGATCCGGAGAACACCAACGCCTACAAGGAGGGTGACAGTGTTCCACGTGCAGAATCAAGAATCCATTGCCGTGTTGCAGCGGCGGCCAAAAGTGAATTGCAATTCTGCCATGGATCGCTAACGATTTTGTTGTGGATCTTAAATAAGAACACAGATATGAGCAGGCAGCAATTTGCGCTACATCTGTTGACAAATAAAAAATCCTCAACAAAGAATTTAATTCATACATTAACAAAGATAATTTCCACCAGCAGATGGTGCTAGAACGTGGTATGGCCAGAGTACAGTATTCTATCACAGCGTTAAATCCATCTGAGTCATTGTTTGCGTAGCTTTCTGGTGGATCGTCAAACCCGCTGAGATCCACCAGAATGAATCGCGGTGCTTGGTGGATTAATACCGCTGCTCCGTTGGCATCTCGTGGCCATACCGCAGCCTGTATCTACTGTAAATTTAATCTTCATATTAAATAGAGGCTACAACAAATGTGAATATTGTTGTTGTTGTTGTCTCCCTGTACCGTTACAGATACTCGGATGTGATTGTGCACCGGCTGCTGGCCGTGTGCGTGGGCGCCGACCCCACGTACCCGGCGCTCACCGACAAGCAGAAGCAGCAGCAGCTCTGCAACAACCTCAACTACCGCCACAAGATGGCGCAGTACGCCCAACGCTCGTCTGTAGCTTTCCACATGCAGGTGGGAGGCGGAAGTGTGGGCCACGTGGAGCTTGCACGGCGTGTGCTTAGGCACCTGATAATGCGTCCATTCGTCTCTTGAAAACCATTTTTAAGGTCACGAAAGCAGGCATCGTATTGTGCGTGTAGTAAGAATCAAGTGTTTTCTATTCGCACGCTTACGTGTGGTGGTGCCGTGGCTGTACTGGTTGGCTACACTTGACATTGCTTTTCAGCATTCTTCTGTGTTTGCTGAAAAACCTGGTTACTTGGCACATTTGCCCATGATGTGACAACTTTATTTGATTGGCTCTGTCAGGTGATGGAGGATTATAGTCAATACAATTGACATTGTACCTTCACGATTGAACTCAAAATAATCCCCATGACATGATGCCAATAGCACAACTGGAATTAATTAGCGGGGGGATGCAGAAAAATACCTTAAATTTTGTTAAATAATTGTGGGCCTGGTAAGTGATGCGCGTGTGTCTGCTCTTGGCAACGTAGCGGTGATTAACGGCTGCTGTTGTTGTGGTCTTAGTTGTTCTTCAAGAGCAAGGGAGTGGTGAGCGAAGAGGGCTTCGTGCTGTTTGTGCGCAAGAACGCCGTGGTGGTGCTCATTCCCAAGTACGGCTTGGAGGGGACGGTTTTCTTTGACTCCAAAGATCTCAAGCTCAACGTTACCTTCGACGAGGAGGTAGGGCATGTGTTCACTTAACCGGGAGGCATTGGCATTTCCCGAACGGCTGAATTCTGCATTTAAACCCAGGACTGGCTTAATGCACTGGGACCCAAGCCCCCTGACCATCTCTCTACGATTAGGTTTCTATCAGACACACAGACACTTGGTTTAAGGTGGAAGAACGCAGTGAGATACGAAGCTCCGTTTTTTTGCCATTTGGCAGTGTGGACTATTACAGAGGAAGTTACACCGGTGGATACATTAGAGCCGGATGGCTCACAGGGCTATACCAAAATAAACTGAAACTGAATTTAATGATGTAAATGCGTTTCAATTATAAAACGGTCACAATTAAATATGCTTTGGAAATAACTGCCATGACGGAGCCCGTATTGTCACGGAGAGGACATCAGATTAAAAATACAGTAAAATCCCTCAGATCCGGAAGAATTATAGAGAAAATCTAATGCTTTCTGTAAACAATGAGAAACTCAAAGGGCAGAAAAGTACTTGTAGAATAAAAACAAATGAGGGAAATAGTAGTTGATGCAAAAAGTGATCTCTAGATGGCAAAAAGCACATGTGTGACCAGTGGATCCGGTCCTTTCCAGCATGCCTTGCATGCCGCATTACATTGTCACTCTGCGCGGATAATGCACACAGCCTAATTTGGACCAGAAGCTCAAAAGGGCTTCTCATGCCTGGTTTTCAGCTCGCGCTGAGGTGGCCCAAGCGGTATTGCATTCGCTGTGTGTTGTGGAGGTTTGCGTTTCAAACTCGGTGGCCACTCCGGTTAATACTGTGGTGTGTATTAAGCGTAAAATATTTACAGGCTATCAGCTTTAACAGTGTACGTTAAAAGATCCTGTAACGTTATTCGTGTGCCAGCATCATGGTCCAAGGTTGGCAAATTACATGCAAATTACTTATTTGGGGAGCACATATCAATCGTTCGCCTCCTTTTACAAAGACGTAGCAGTGACCTTGAATGCAAACGTTTTGAGAATCAGTGAGGCTTTTCTGAGTGACCCATGTAATAGTATGAATAATAACGTTGGGTTTACGTCAATCCGTGCTTGTGTGCAGGGCACTTGGCAGAGAGCAGTCAGCGGTAGTGTAGTGGTTAGCGCTCTGCGCTACGATCCCGGCGACTTGGGTTCAATTCCTTCGCACGGTCAACACCAGTGATGATTATCTGAACCGGTCCTGGGCCTCCCCTAGGTTGACTCGGAACTCAATTGAATGCCTGGTGCGGTGTGTAAACATCGCCACTGGGAAGACAAAGGCGGCCGGGCATGGTGCTGGCGACCCACCCCCTTGTGTGCCGTGCCGGCCTTCATCTGTCCTCCTCGCCAACAGCACTTGCCCCAACAGTCTGTTAAGGCTACATTGGAGATATGTCTTTGTGTTTTGTGTAGGGCCCCACGCTGTGCGTGGAGGGCATCGCGCTGAACATGTTCGACCGCGTGTGCGTGCGCGTGTCGCTGGATTCGTCCAACCTGCAGCACCAGCGGATCCGCATGCACCTCGTCCGCCCGGAGGTACTCACCGTGCGGCGCGACGCGCAACCTCGGAATACCACCGATTTGTATTGTGACCATGCTGCTGTTGCTGCTTGCTGCGCCAGCAGTAGTGCACAAAAAACAAACGCTCGCCGCATCGGAACGTCAGCGGGCCGAAAATTAATGACACAAGCCACAGCATAGCGCTTGTTGCCATGCAACCCAAACTGTGGGACCGTATAGTAAACCCATAGAGACACAGAGATACATAGGAGATACAGAGAGACCCATTATGATTCCTAGAGATTCATAGAGACTCATACAGATACATAGCAGTGCATTAAAAATAAGCTACTGTACGATTGTGGCCATGCAACCCAAACTATGGACCACATTTTACACCACTGTAGTCTGCGCTCCTTCAATGGAGGGGGTGGCAAGATGACACAAACTCTCTCCTGAGGCTCTCCCGTGGCTATCAGACCCATACATTGGCATTTAGCCCCTGAACGTAATACCCTTATAACACAGGAATAAAATATAAACTCCGGTCTTGGATGGAAAAAATATATGTTTAGCTAGCATTTTGAGCTGCAGTCTGTTGTCCTATACCTCCTGTAACTGGCAAATTGGATATAACGCGATGATGAATGTATGAAGGAACGCATTTTTTGTATAACGCGGATCCGAACTGGATTTAACTCGGTTGAATGAATGGAACTACGTCGCGCGAGTAGGAATAAGCGGTCGTAACGGCTGCCTCGGCGTAGCATCACACAAGGCGGGATGCTGCTGGATGCTTCTAGATGCTACCCACGTTCCTTAGTCTTTGTTCAGTCTGTGTTACGCATCTCACGCGTTATTGCGGACTGCGCTTTACCCCATATAATATATTATTTATTATAACACGATTTTTCCAAAACGTGGTGTTCTTGAGGTACGCAACTACCGCATTATAGAACAGACTGTATATCCAAAGACTATGGGATACTATCCCTACCTATATCAGTTGTGACTGTCCGTGTGTTTAAATCCAGCTTGAAAACGTCGTTATTAATTGGCTTTTCCTGGATTCTGATTGGTTATTACTGTGAGGGGAATCATTATAATTAGCTTTTATTGCATTTTGCATGCTGTGTAAAGTGTCAGTATCACTATCATTGTTATTATCGGCTTTTACTTTATTTGTATTGGCTTGTATCTATACTTGAGTAGTTTTTTAATGTCCAGTGCTTTTTTGAGATGTTTCGATATGCAAGGTGCTGTATAAAATAGATTTTTATTATGGCCCTAGTTCATTGCACAAGAAGGGCCATTATCTGAAACGTGACCTATTTAAATGATGAATGCGAGTTCTCAAGATACCAAGCTAAGTCAGGGTGTGGGAGCCTTGGTAGATATCAGATTTCTTAACAAAACTCCATGAGTCTGTTCTGCATGGGTTTCCTCCGGGTTCTCTGGTTTCCTCCCATATCTAAAAATAAGCATGCGTTGAAACTGGTATTAAGGTAGTTTACGTATCGCCATGGGCGGCAGGGTGGCACATTGGTAAACCCTTGCGTCTTGCAGCAAGAAAACTGGGTTTGATTCCCAACTAGAGTGTTACTGTGTGGAGTTGTCATCTTCTCTCCCCCTGTTCCTAAAAAGTCTTCAGACTTGGCGAAGTTTTTCAGTGTTAATAAGTGTAATAATAACGTATCACTTGTGTTGGAAATACCCGCATGTGTGTGTGTGAGAGCATTGGTGTAGTGGTTAGCACGCTGCGCTATGAACCCGGCAACCCAATTCCCACTCACCGCCAACACCAGTGAGAATTATCTGAACTGCTGTTTTGCCTACCCAAGGTCAACTCTTTCTTAAATGAGTACCTGGTGCAGTGTGTAAACATCAGCACTGGGGAGAGGTGTTGGCCACTTACCCCCTCGTGGGCCATGCCGTCTAACAGCAGCACAGTCTGTTAAAGGCTTATTTGGGTGACTATCTTCGTTGTACGTTTGTGCCATTTGTGTGTCCGCTGTCACAGATTCCAGGCTACAACCCTGCGGAGTCTACCCCATGGGGCTCGCCTTCTCCCCGGCCTAAGAAACCCAGACAGCACTAGTGTATCGTGGATGCGGTGTCAACAAGATGTCGGAGCAGGTGCATGAGTGGGCACACACTCTGGGTTTTACATCTGCAGAGTTAATTAAGTGTACATTGTGCTCGCAAGCAGAGGTGAACAATTGAAAAAAGCAGTGGCGGTTATGAGAATTGCTACCCTGAAGTAACAGACGATTTGCACTCTGAACTTGCAATCCAGAGGTCACCGGTTCTTTGTTCTCCTGTCGCAGCGGTTCAAACGGTAGCGCAATTTTTTTTTATTTAGAATTTTTACCTTGCCAACCAGTACAATCAACCAATTAAGGTGTATACGCATCAAGATGTATGAAAGGTTTAGGATATATTCTTAGTTCTTTCGGTAAAGTCGCGTTGAAGGGAAACAATAAAATAATATATATTTTATTATTATTACGTTGAAGGGAAACAATAACATAATAAAATATATATTTCATTATTATTTTATTGTTTCCCTTCAACGTGACTTTACCGAAAGAACTAAGAATATGAATTACTGCAGTCACGAAAGCTTTAAATCAAAGGTTTAGGATATCTTATGCCCAACTTCTTTGCCAGCCAAGACACTGACCCCCTTGTGATGAAGGTGATTTCACAAAAATATTGGTTACTGAATCGGTGGTGTTTATTGACTAACGCAACAGCGTCCAACCCACAAAGCACTGTGATCCATTCTGGTATATCTCAACATGTTCCGTGATCTACCAGCAATATATGACCAGCAGTTACCCGGATGGATTTAACCGACTAATAGAACACTGTAGACATGCCAAGTGCTAGTGCAATCTATTGGTTTAAAATATATATTATTAATCCATTAATTCTTAGTCGGGGATTTTTTTTGCCATCTGCTATAACAATAAATGCTTTATATTAGAGGTGTTTATTCCTATTTGTCCCGAGATCCACAATCAAAATCTTTTGCGATCATCCACCCATGGATCGCGATTCACATATCGGCTACCACTGATCTAACAGTTGAAAACCAGTTTAACATGTAGGCTTTCGCGACCAATATCCATAACACGGGTTTTTTGGGTTAGATCGCGTAATAAATATTTAAATGTGTCGGTAAACCCGCCACCACCCGACACAGCCAATTCGAAAGGTTTGTCACATTAACAGAACGTGCCAATTCGGTACTAGTAACATCACACCGGTGTCTTGGAGAGCAAAGCCACAACATTTACAATCTGAGTACAATGTTTCACCAGTAATTACAACCAGCTTCATCAGGCGACAGCCAGATTCGTGGAGAATCCTCGTCCCTTAATGCGCATGCATAATGTGTGTTGATTAACATATAAATAACCCAATCGGCAATGGATACCCATAGTCATATGCATTCATTGATTCCCCTCCCAATTCGCGAAAGAAGTGCTCACAAGTGATGGCTGTCGCCTGATGAAGCTAGTTAGTGCTGGCGAAATGTTGTACTTAGATTGTAAATGGTGTGGCTTTGCTCTCCAACACACTGGTGGACTGTACTAGTAACGAATTGACATGTTCTGTTTACGTGACAAACCTTACTAATTGGCTGTCGGGTGGTGGTGGGTTTAACAACACATGTATATATTTAAACGATCTAACCCATAAAATGTGTATTATAGTTGAAAACCTACAATTGTGCCAGGTTTGGCCTGTCGGAGTGGGCCATTAGGGTGGCCACTCGGAGGGCAAAGCTCTGGGGAATCCGAGCAAGAGCTTCGAAGTATGATTGTGCACGGTGATACCCGCAGGGGTCTCGTGATGGATGGCAAATTGAAGATTTTTTATCGCGAGAGGATTCCCTGCAAGGGATGTTAGGTTACTTATTCTTGTGAGGATGCCATTTACTGTATGAAGGGGCAGCGGTCAGCTGCATAGAACATAGTATAAAATTCCCCGAGCTGTTGCTGTTTAAATCGTCGGTTTAACGGAGAATTTCACCTCAGGTTTTTTTTACACAGCTGCCCCACCCCTCATCGGACTCTGTGCAATCACACAAGGAATGTTTTTTGGAAAAAATGTCGGTGTCAGAAAATTTTAAGGTTTAATCGTTTACAAATGCGCATTTCGTTACAGCTTCTCTTGTCCTTTAGACGTGCAAAGATAATTTCTGACAAAATATTGACACGTTTTCAAATTGTTTCGTAAATGGTCATAACTTTGCTCACGTATATACAGTACTTGGGCAATAATTCTGAGCTCCTGGAGTACTGGTAAAGATTTAAGCGAGTTGATGTCTTTGCGACTTTGTGTAAATGTGTTTAACATTTTTTAGCTGAATCGTATATTTACAAGCATGTACACATGAGTTATACGCGTTTATATACAAAATTAAACCGATTTATTTTCCATGCATCTTGTTATTTTGGTTACTTTAAGTTACGTTTTCCACTGCTGGATGAACATCTCGCCACGTGATGTTGGATGCCAGCTTTAGTTTGACCATACTTCACCATGCTGGTCACTGTTGGATGATAATAATGTCCACTTGCAATGCACCACCGCGAAGTATTCACTTGCCTTCGAATCGAGTCCTGCACCGCCGTTTCACATGCAAATTTGATTCACAATCCCTGGGCCAACTTGCTCCTGATTAGCATGCGATTTGCCACATTTCGATCTCGGAGGTGATTAAATGCGCCGGCTTCCAGGCTTGTTGAGCCGCTCGGAGCCCAATTAACGAAAATTGTTGCCAAAGCAAAAGCGTGAGCTCGAATGTTTGTCCGTGTTCTTTTCAAACCACCAGTCGAACGCCGGCCTCTGCCCACTCCGACCGAGCGGAGGCCCTGGCCGTCGGGGAGGCCCTCATGGTGCCTCACGGCAAACGTGGGGCCCGGGTGGGCGCGTCGACGGTTGATCGCGTACAGGCGGTGCAACTCCCACAAATGAAACATCACACCTTGCTGATCTCGTGTCCAGGAGCATAAACGGTCATCACGCAAACTCCGGTCATCCTCGCAGCAGCAGCTCTTGGCCATCGAACAAAGACGATCACCGCTTCCTTCCGATATTAGAAGCCACGAGCTATGAACGACTCGGAGGTTCGAGCAACCACAGCCGAGTGGGAAGGCAGCAGCAGCCCAGGCGGTGAGCCAGCTCCAAAATCCACCAAGCACTGAAGTTCTCGATTTAGTACATTGAAAAACACGACAGTAAGTGAAACAACGTAAATCGAAACCAATTTTGCCATTCACTTGAGGGGCCGTCCATAAATGACGTCATGCAATTTTTGACCTCGTCACTCGGCGTCACAAAAATGCAGACCCCCCCCCTCAAATATGGCGTCACAAAGCTCTGCCCCCCCCCCCAAAACCATATTTCCATTTTGAAAATAAAACATGCTTCAACTATTGCCATTGTAGTGCGTGGCGCTGCACTGATGTAGGAGTGTTATAACAATTAGTGTTATAACAATTCTATACTTAAAGTTGCGCATTTTGATGTGACGTCACATTTCTCAACCCCCCCCCCCTCCCCCACGTCACACATCGTCACAAATGTCTGACCCCTGACCCCCCCCCCCCCCCCCCGAGGTGCATGACCGCGTTACCGTGTTCATTCTGTGGTGAAGGGATGAGGAAAAGGAAGAGGGAAAAGCATCCAGCGTCGCCGCACGCAGGCAACGTGTATATCACAGTGGTAAAAATATAAAAATACACATATGTAGTGGGTTCCACGGAGACTGGAGACGTCTTTAGAGGCAACACGGTTTATTTGTAACTATGAACAGAACTCCCCTTAACTCCCACTATCTAGGGAGGTACAGCCTCCGGGCTAGCGTGCCCTCGCACTGATCAAACCTGGCTCTCAGCCCTCTGGCTATCTGTGCCCTAGGGGAGGCTAACTGACCCGACCCAGCCAAGGTACGGGTCCTGACCACTGGTCCGAGCTCGGCGCGGCCCTTACAAGGACGTTGGGCTCGAGGTCCCAGGGTCCTAGCTAGGGAGGCTACTCTGACCCGACCCAGCCAAGGTGCGGGTCCTGACCACTGGTCCGCGCTCGGCCCCGACCCTTATAAGGATGTCGGGTCCCAGGGTCCTAGCTAGGATGGTCTTCTGTTCTTCGTCTTCGGAGCACTGCCCCGAGCTGTCCCAGAGGTGCCCCTTTAATACACCTCTCGGGGGCTCTCCGCCCCCGGTGCCGCCCCCGGTGCCGCCCCCTCTCTAGAACCTTCCAGGGGGCTCTGGAAGAACCCCCCAACCCCTCACCTGGGGCCTGGCTCTCTCTGTCCTTCCCCAGCTCAGGGTGGCACCCCCTATGGGCTTGTGCCCGCAACTGCAGGTAAGTATACCGACGGTATAGGATGTGCATTTATTACGCTACATCTATGCGAGAGAGGTTGTGGACAAGAGTCTGCTCTGCGGGAAGCAAGCATTGCCATATGAATGAGATGAGCTCGCGTTCGATGCGGGCAGTCTTGAGGACGACCGTCGACAGGCACGCGTGGAGGCACGCCGTGGTCACAGCGCAGCGCCGACTAGTGTAGGTGGTGATGGCCCAGTTGTAGAGAGGAATGCCGGAGCTTCGAGCAGATGTAGCCGAATGTAGGATAGAGCATCTTGAGGAGCGTTGCCCTCGACCCCCTCCGGGAGGCCGTATGGTTTACTTGGCACTCCCGTCCCTTAGAGTCCAGTCTGATGTAAGCCTCCTCAGGTTCCAGCAGCCTGGCTTCGTAGGTCTTCATTGCACCGCTCTGCTCGTCTAGCATAGTCTGAAGGGTCATATGTGGCTGCCTCCTGAATTTTCACCCTCCTGCACACCTTACTCGACATCTCGTTGAGGACCCGAAGAAGGGCAGTATTCTCTTTGTTTGTTTTTTTACAAAAGGGCTTGTAAGAGCTCTCGTTCCTCCCACCGGGATCTCCGGTGTCAACTTGAACGGGGTGGGGGGGGGGGGAGACAAAGCTATGGCTTTTTTCCCAGGGGATCTGTCTTCCATGGAGCACAAAGATACAGGCGGAAGGTCCCCTTGGCCTAGCCATGAGGTCAGGCTCGAGTTGCTTACTGAGGACCCTACACCTAAGGAGGCTGTGGATCGCCCTAGGAAGCTCCAAAGTAAAAAAAACAGCTTTCCAAGGCCCCCTATAAAGTGCCTGAGGCCAGGTAGAAAAATAAGAAAACTATCAAACAGGAAAGCGAGTGGTTATGTTGGGTCGAAAAAGGTAATGTTCTAATGTAGGGGTTGGAGCGGTCATTGCTGCTTACTCGACCATGACGTCACTGCAACTCGTTTGATTAACACTTTTAAAAGAAAAAATCGCAACGCGCACTGAACATATTATTCCGAATCGGTTTTACCACCACTACCACCATGACACAGTGGCAAGGCTGGCACATCGCAGTGCAGCTGCTAGGCTGAATCATATGAATAAATATAATCAAATCTAGAAATATCCTGTATGTACCCAGGAGAGCCACATTGAGTCTCGAGACTCATTATTAGCTCCGTGCTGCATTAAGATGTTTGGACAATTTCAAGCATCAGGGTTCGGCACGTAGGAGGAAACCGGAGAAACGCGCAGATGTTGTGAAGCTGGCTTGGTGGTAGAAGTCAGTCCAGAACATTTGGCCCCACACCTATCACTGTAACGAATCAGTGTTCTACGGGAGCATTCTAAGCGAGGACTGATTGTATTAAAATCTACTTTGATCTACGAATCGTAATGTATCAATAATGTTAACGTGTAACATGCCCCATGGTTTTTCTTAATCTGGAAGGAGGGAACAACGGATGATCTGTGTGCTGATGATGTTGGTGATGATCTCGTAATGGCTGTTCACTTCAAGGAGTGGGAGAGTCTGATGGTGAACCTGGATCGTGCCAATAAGAGGTAGGGCCTTACCATTCGCCCTACCAAACAAATCAAAGCAGTACCTGCCTTGATATTTTGTATGTCTTCAAGGACTCCACCCCCTCAACTCCGCATGATAGGTAGTTGTGGAAAGAGTGGAGGTATTCCCATATCTGGGCAGTTGTTTATGACCAGCTCCGATTTCAGAGCGGAGGTCTTACTCTGAATTAGTTCAGTGGCATATCCTTTTTTTCAGCTGCTTAGTGCTGTATAAAAGTTACATGGCCTATCACTTCATACAAAGCTCTGGTTCTTTTCTGCCACACTTGTCCTCTCCCTCCCAGCTATAACCTCCCGAAAGCAACATTTGACCTTTGTTTTGGCGTGACAAACACCAGTGAAAGCAAAACACCGAAAGTGTAATGACTACACGTAATGCAAGAATCTCAGTTGTATTTCTCAACGGGTATTGAATATGAAGTCCCAGGAGTGGTGAAGGTGCATCAACCTGCAGACCCACAGGTGGCAGCGGTGGATTGGCCTGCAGACGTTGGGGTGGTGGTGGATTGACCTGCAGACCTTGGGGTGGTGGTGGATTGGCCTGCAGACGCTGGGGTGGCGGCGGTAGATCGGCCTGCAGATGTAGGGGTAGCGGCGGTGGATCTTCCAGCAGTAGCCGACCAGTGAAGTTCTCGAATAAATTTACGCAATTTGCCGAACCTGGTGGCTTTGGCACAGGCGGTGGTGGATCTCCCAGCAAAAGCTGGGGAGGCAGTGGTGCATCTGCCAGCATGAGCTGGGTTGGGATGACAACGTTGGATCTGAGGTGCATGACCGCGTTACCGTGTTCATTCTGTGGTGAAGGGATGAGGAAAAGGAAGAGGGAAAAGCATCCAGCGTCGCCGCACGCAGGCAACGTGTATATCACAGTGGTAAAAATATAAAAATACACATATGTAGTGGGTTCCACGGAGACTGGAGACGTCTTTAGAGGCAACACGGTTTATTTGTAACTATGAACAGAACTTTTTCGATTTAAAGCTTTCGTGACTGCAATGATTCATCTTCTTTGGTTCTTTCGGTAAAGTCACGTAGAATGAGAATAAAATAATAAATTGATAAAATAAAATAACACAATAATATTCTCACGACGTTTCGGCCACAACACAAGCAGCCTTCATCAGGTGAAGGGAGCGAGACTGTCTGGTAGGACAGCGCTGGCCTCTGAGTCTATGAGTTTGTATGTACAACGTTAGTTCATGGGCTTCTCTGGACAGGCAAGATATTGGTAAGTTAAGGGGAGTTCTGTTCATACGGTAAAGTCACGTAGAATGAGAATAAAATAATAAATTGATAAAATAAAATAACACAATAATATTCTCATAAAATAACACAATAATATTCTCACAGCGCTGTCCTACCAGACAGTCTCGCTCCCTTCACCTGATGAAGGCCGCTTGTGTTGTGGCCGAAACGTCGTGAGAATATTATTGTGTTATTTTATTTTATCAATTTATTATTTTATTCTCATTCTACGTGACTTTACCGTATGAACAGAACTCCCCTTAACTTACCAATATCTTGCCTGTCCAGAGAAGCCCATGAACTAACGTTGTACATACAAACTCATAGACTCAGAGGCCCATAGACTGAGTCACAAATAGCAGTGGATAGGGCCCGGAACGGTGTGGTGTTAGTGAAAATATGAACCCAACTGCGTCCTTTTCAATGGAACCAGGGACCCAAGTGTCATCATAGGCTTTCCCTCGCAATCGAGGATTGCCTTCCAGAGAAAATTTGGATTTTCTGTGGGTCCAAAGATGGCTGAAGAGACCAATCTGGGATCGACAGATTCTGCCGCAACTCTGGCACATGTGTCCAGAAATAGTGGTGGGTGGAACTGCATTAGTCGGGCTGCAGGCTGTTGTTTCCGCCATTCCCACTTTTTCTGTTTCTGCTATTAAGTTTTAAAATGTTTGGCTTCTTGAAATAGACTGTCTCCATCTGAGGTGATCCTGGGAAAGATACTCCCTTGAGTTAGTGTCGATGGAGCACTTCTTCATGTTGGACTTGAGGACATCCTTGAAGCACTTTCTCTGACGAACTACATTCTCCCACTTTTGGTTAATCAAGTTTGACAGTTTTTCATTGAGGCATTGGTGGAAGAGGTCTTGCTTAATGGAGTCCTATAAAGCTTCAATGTTAATCTTCTGTAGACATCTCTTCTGATGAAGCCGTCACTTGCGAGCCAGTTTTATGAGCATGGTTGAGCAGATGAGTCAATGATCAGTCCAGCCACCAGCAGCTACTAGAACAGCCTGGATGATGCAGACATCTTTGGGATCCTGTTCATGGACAATGATGTAATCGATCAAGTGGCGGTGCTTAGATCACGGATGATGCTATGATGTTTTGTATTTGTTTTTTCTGGCGTAACAGGGTGTTGATGATGATGACTCCATTTTCCGTGCATTTAGTCAAGGGAAGGATGCCGTTGGAATTGACCTTACCCACTCCTTCTTTCCCGATGGTTCCATTACAGAGGTTTATGTTTCTTCCAACTCTGGCATGCATATCACCGAGCAGAATAAGTTTGTCTCCCACAGGAACAGTAGAAAGGACCTGATCAAGGTTGACGTAACATTCATAATCGGAGTGAAGAATCAGGGCATATACGCTGATGACAGTAGAATATTGGCTCCCCACCAGTTTGAGACACAGAGTCATGAGGCGCTCACTCATCAAGTAAATTCTTGATGGAGAAACCAACTCTGTGCAGCCGCCGCTGTTCTTCCTGTCTGCCTTTCCAGAAGAGGGTACAGCCAGCTCCTTGTTCCTTGAGCTGCCCCTTCTCTTCTCGTCGAATATCATTGAGGGCAGCTACGTCAGTGTTGTGTCGTCTGAGTTTCCGGGCCACGATTAAGGTGCAGCATTCTGGGCGTTCACTTTTAGTCTTGTCCATAAGGGTCCTGACATTCCAGTTCCCAAACGTAATTATCTGACTTTTAGTTTTGTTTCCACCACAGTAATGGGGATCCTTCTGAACGTGGTTATCCAGTCTGGAAGAAGTGAGACAGACTATGTTTAGGGCCGCTTTCCTAGCTCCTTCCCCACGTGGGGTGAGCAGAGTGGACTGCGGTCTGACGGTAACCGTAAAATACAATTAATTAAGAACCATTGTAAAGATGTTTTAAACCATTTCGGAACTTCATTAGATTTATTGGCTGGTTGGGGAGGCTATATTAAGTTTGCGAGGTCTGAAACTCCAGGCCAAACATAAACTTCCGTTATCTCCGAAAAAGTAAGATGGATTGATGACCAAGCTGTGGAGGTCTGCCTAAATTCATGAGATGTCCATTGTTTCACAAGAAATAGCATGACTCGGATAAGAAATACACTATTAATTCTTATACACTGGTCCATGCATACAATTAGTATATTAGTGGACTACGTTAGAGAAGGAGAAGATCAAGGGAGTAGAGGAGAAGAGGAGGGCCGGGGTGCCCGGAGCCCAGAGAGTGCCCAGAGGGGCCAGAGAGCCAGGGGCAACCCTCATGTTTATGTTGGCTGGATAGCATGTGCTCCCGTGCATGTGAGGTTGCTCTCAACAGAAGTCGTTCCTTGCACGAGAATGGCTGAAACGCTGAGTAACCACTCAGAGGTATAGTGGTTAAGCAGTGGAGACGATATAGTGGAAAAACAGTGGAGATTTCTGAAATATAGAAGACTTAAAGTGTGTTGCTAAAAAAATCTTGGAGGAAAGAGAGGATACATATGTGCCTCTTGGAGAAGGAAAGGCATTGCTCAAAACTGTGCTGCAAGGTCACGTGCCATGAATCACATGAGTTTAGAAAAAACGTGACTGTAAACCAACAAGCTTGTGAATAATTATCATGGTGAAGACACCTCTATACGTTGGATACTGAAGGAAAACCATCGTGCTACGCATCGTCAAAGCACAACAACACCTGACATTTGAGAAGTACAATTTCATCGTTCTACACATCGTCAATACCCTACAACACCTGGAAAGTCACCAGCTGCATCAAGCATCTGACCGTTGTATTGTTCGAAAGACACTGTGTGTAACGACTTTACATCCACCGGCACAGCGGATTTCTAAACGCCTGCCATGTCACCTTCTCAACACTAGCGTCAGAGACCGTCTGATATAGACTGAAAGCTGATTTCCTTTGTTGCACTGTTTGTCTTTTCATGAATGTCATATTGTGCACTGGGTTATGCCTTATTAACCTAAATTCTGAATTTAGCTATTCATGTATTTCTATTACAGTATCACATATTCTTTGGACCAAGTGTCAATTGCCTATTTGATGACTGGTACTCTGATTATTTTTTACAAATAAGGAACTTGTTTTATTTAAAATGTGTATGTGTGTGTGGTTGAACAGTGTAACAAATCCATGCGTTACATGTGTAGTGTTGCAGCGCCGACCTGGGCAAGGCCTATGATACAATCAGTAGGCCAGGGCTCTGGATTGTTATTCGTGTTTTCAGAGTCCCTTACCATCTGCTCACAATGAGTAAGGACCTTCACGATGGTGGGCAGGCCCGGATAAAGTTGCGTGCCCGGGAGTCAGATCAATTGCCTGTTTACAGTGGGGTGTGACAGGGATCTACAGTGAGGGAAAAAAGTATTTGATCCCCTGCTGATTTGTACGTTTGCCCACTGACAAATACATCATCAGTCTATAATTTTAATATTAGGTTTATTTGAACAGTGAGAGACAGAATAACAACAACAAAATCCAGTAAAACGCATGTCAAAGATGTTATAAATTGATTTGCATTTTAATGAGGGAAGTGAGTATTCGACCCCCTCTCAATCAGAAATATTTCTGGCTATCAGATGTATTTTATACAGGTAATGAGCTGAGATTAGGAGCACACTCTTAAAGGGAGTGCTCCTAATCTCAGCTTGTTACCTGTATAAAAAACACCTGTCCACAGAAGCAATCAATCAATCAGATTCCAAACTCTCCACCATGGCCAAGACCAAAGAGCTCTCCAAGGATGTCAGGGACAAGATTGTAGACCTACACAAGGCTGGAATGGGCTACAAGACCATTGCCAAGCAGCTTGGTGCGAAGGTGACAACAGTTGGTGTGATTATTCGCAAATGGAAGAAACACAAAAGAACTGTAAATCTCCCTCGGCCTGGGGCTCCATGCAAGATCTCACCTCGTGGAGTTGCAATGATCATGAGAACGGTGAGGAATCAGCCCAGAACTACACGGGAGGACCTTGTCAATGATCTCAAGGCAGCTGGGACCATAGTCACCAAGAAAACAATTGGCAACACACTACGCCGTGAAGGACTGAAATCCTGCAGCGCCCGCAAGGCCCCCCTGCTCAAGAAAACTCATATACATGCCCGTCTGAAGTTTGCCAATGAACATCTGAATGATTCAGAGGACAATTGGGTGAAAGTGTTGTGGTCAGATGAGACCAAAATGGAGCTCTTTGGCATCAACTCAACTCACCGTGTTTGGAGGAGGAGGAATGCTGCCTATGACCCTAAGAACACCATCGCCACCGTCAAACATGGAGGTGGAAACATTATGCTTTGGGGGTGTTTTTATGCCAAGGGGACAGGACAACTACACCGCATCAAAGGGACGATGGACGGGGATATGTATAGTCAAATCTTGGGTGATAACCTCCTTCCCTCAGCCAGGGCATTGAAAATGGGTCATGGATGGGTATTCCAGCATGACAATGACCCAAAACACACGGCCAAGGCAACAAAGTAGTGGCTCAAGAAGAAGCACATTAAGGTCCTGGAGTGCCCTAGCCAGTCTTCAGACCTTAATCCCATAGAAAATCTGTGGAGGGAGCTGAAGTTTCGAGTTGCCAAACGTCAGCCTCGAAACCTTAATGACTTGGAGATGATCTGCAAAGAGCAGTGGGACAAAATCCCTCCTGAGATGTGTACAAACCTGGTGGTCCAACTACAAGAAACGTCGAACCTCTGTGATTGCCAACAAGGCTTTTGCCACCAAGTACTAAGTCATGTTTTGCACACGGGTCAAATGCTTATTTCCCTGATTAAAATGCAAATCAATTTATAACATTTTTTACATGCGTTTTTCTGGATTTTGTTGCTATTCTGTCTCTCACTGTTCAAATAAACCTACCATTAAAATTATAGACTGATAATTTCTTCGTCAGTGGGCAAACGTACTAAATCAGCAGGGGATCAAATACTTTTTCCCCTCAATGTATGTGAGGAGTCTGTGGGTCGCAACATCACGTACGGCTGGAAGTAGGACATTCCAGACTAAGAGGGTTAATGATGGCAATGTCAACGATACTGAACCAGCCAGCACAACTCACTGCCAATAACACATATCACATAATTCACCCTTAAGCAATTGTTCAATCAATTAATTGAATCACTACAATTAAAACCAAAGAATCTCCCAGAACAAACACTTCGCACTCTCCTCCGTCAGCCACCTGCATCGACAATAGAAACGCATCAGTCCAGCAGTGGATAAAACCTGGCGTCGGAGGTATGGGGGGGGGCGGCGGCTTACACTTGCGGTGGACAGCAGGGGGGTGGCTGGATGCAGTAGCCATCGCAGATCAAGCGGTAGAACTTGTCATCGACTGCCATGCGCCAGGGTAATGGGCCTCTCCTACACCCACACACATCACACTGAGCGGCACACACGTCACACCGAGGAGCACGCACGTCACACACCGAGGAGCACGCACATCACACACCGAGCAGGTTGCACAGGTCTCCTTTATCAAGACAAACGTGGAGCAGATTACAACTACAACTCTTCTACGCCTGTCACAATGCCCCCCTCTCCCCCCCCCCAGTTTATGGGGGGCCGCGGGCCTCACTCCACCCCTTCGCGTCAGCCCCCCCTACTAAATGGTCCGGTTGCATTGTGAATGCACCACTCGAATGACGTGCAGTCCCGTGGCGCACTGTAACGGGCTCGTGATTTACTCACTAAAATTCAATGTAAAAAAATAAAAACGATCCCAAGACATTATTTAAAATAAAGTATGGCCATCGTGTGTCAGCATCACAGGCGAAAATTGGCATGTAAAAAAAAACTTCACTCCGAATCACTCAATTGGGATTGCTCGCAGCAAAGAGCACTTGACCTGCTTGCAGGTTAGGTGCTGAATAACCGTGTGTCACACAGAGAACAGTTGCCACTGAGGGTGCCCTTTTAAAATGCTTGAGATGAGATGTGATTATCGCGTGTAAATGTGCACACTAAAATAATAAAAAAATCATAATTATAAGCGAACTATTATCGTTTCAGGTGGCAGGGTGTTGCAGCGGTGATCTTTGACCCTCGCAACAAGAAGGGCCTTGGTTAATCATCCGACTGGCACTTTGCGGATGTATGGGTTATCCACTTTGCTCACGTAGCTAGAAAACACACAATCACAATGTAACTGGGTATTGGCCAAGCATCCCAATGCTAAAGTTACCTGCAAATTACTTCACTGGGATGACACTCGGCAGCAGAGCCGGATAATGACATTGCTGGGGCCCTATGCCATTGTCAAGCTTAAGAGGCCCCTTCTATGAATGCCTGTATATTTTTGTCAGCAGAATGAAAATAACTGCTTGGGAGAGTCTTTATTTCTCACCGATCTTTATTTTTTAAACAATTATGTTAAAACTCGAAACCTCGTGTCCATTTCTTGTTTCGTATTTAGAGCCCCCCCCCCCCTCTCTTAATGCGAGGCCCTAAGCTGTAAGTGTAGCCGGTGTGAGCTCGCCTGTGATGAATAACACGTATAATTGCGCACTCTTATTTTCTATGGGTGGCCAGGAGAATGTATTATTATTTAAGTGAATGCAATGGTGATCAGGGGATTGGACCCAGAGCCCCACGTACACAGTAGAATACAAGGGAACGCCCACAGTACAGATTTGAGCTGACCTCCGGATTGAGAAATTGAACTGTGTTGTGACGTGGAGGGTGTTTCTGAACGCTATTGTGACCGACCCGTCCCGACGGGAGGAGAGAGGACAGGGTGGACCGGCTGCATGAGCTTACTCTCCGGCACTGCACAGCACAACATCGCCTCCCTACTGCAAAAAAACTCGGCAGGACCCTCCTGAAAATAAAAGTCTTCGGAATCAGTGAGGCCTGTCCTTGGGAGGACAGGCGTAGTCTTGGTCGTCACAAGCGAACATTTGTTTCTCCATATTAATTTGTATCTCCGGGTTACCATCAGGGCTGGGCGCTGCAAGCTTAGCTTCTGAGATCTTATGAGACTGGTAGCCGTTTTTTAAAAGGTAATTTCGGCACGTGGAGCCCAAGCATGCAACAACTTTATGCAACTTCTTGGTTCTTTCGGTAAAGTCACGTAGAATGGAAATAAAATAATAAAAAATAAAACGTAAAAAAATTCTCACGACGTTTCGGCCACAACACAAGTAGCCTTCTTCAGGTGAAGGAACAGAACTGTCGGGACGACAGCGCTTCAATAACTGCTGCTAAGATTCGCAGCGTCTTTTAAGCTAGGTGGGAGAGGTAAAGCTCCTTGACAAAGGAGTTTACATATCAAACAGGAGAATTTAGCATTGAAATAGCTGTGTTAAAGTGTTGGATCAGCAGGGTGTTAAATTCAGAAATTAGCATGTAACTGGGAGATTAGCATGATGTCAATGTGAGGGTTTAGCATGTGACTGGTCACGGAAATAGCTATGTTAAAGTCAAAGTTTACATCTCAACAGAGGCATTTTGTATATGGACGCTAAAGGACTGCAACTACCCAACTATCATACAATAAACCGATGTGGAAAAAAAACTAAGTATAAACTACATCAATGTCATCAATAAACTCTATATACTCTCCAATCAGCAGAGCGCTTCATTGAACGCTGCTAAGATTCGCAGCGCCTTTTAGGCTAGGTGTGAGAGGTAAAGCGCCATGACAAAGAAGTTTACATATCAAACAGGATAATTTAGCATTGAAATAGCTGTGTTAAAGTGTTGGATCAGCAGGGTGTTAAAGTCAGAAATTAGCATGTAACTGGGAGATTAGCATGATGTTAATGTGAGAGATTAGCATGCGACTGGTCACGGAAATAGCTATATTAAAGTCAAAGTTTACATATCAAGCGAGGCATTTAGTATATGGACGCTAAAGGACTGCAACTACCCAACTATCATACAATAAACCGATGTGAAAAAAAACTAAGTATAAACTACATCAATATAATAAATGTACTCAATATATTTTTCAAAAAGTTGAGCTATAAACATAAAGTAACTAGGTATACACTACACTATATAATGAATACCATATAGTAAACGAATTAATACAACTAAAATATAACTACATCAATGTTATCAATAAACTCTATATACTCTCCCATCAGCTGAGCTACTAACAATGTCATTATACATTACAATGCCCTATGGCGAAAAAATGGGTGGCGTTTTTTTCCTTCTTTCAAACGTTAGCACCATGGAGAGCGACGAGCCTCGTTCAGACGGACGAGTCCATCCATGCTCGGAACGGAGGAGGGGGGAGAAACCGCCACGATGCGCTGCTCTGTCCTGTGTTGCGTTACAACCATGCCATAAACTAGACTACTATACATTGTAATGTTATACCTTCCAATCTAAACTACATTGTATAATATCGTATACACAGCCCAATGTAAGCTCGAACATTATGCATGATATTGATATGTCTCCAACTAACATTTTCCAACATTACACGACTATTCACCATAATATACACTACCATAGACAAACCCACCCTTGAATTATACAATGCGTTACTTTACACTACCCTATACTTTAGACTGTAAAATGTTAGACTTGTAATATTACACTATGTATTATTCTACCAACCCTACTGTATACCACACTGCTGTATATTCACTATACAATTACGATACTATATATTGCCTTATGAATTATGTTAAACATTACAATGTTATACTATTTATTATTATATAACATGCTATAAACCATACCATTGACCGTCGTGTGAAAGCTATTAAGAGGCAGTGCCAGCGAATGGACTGCGGTCTGAAAGTCACCATAAAATACAATCAATTAAGAACCGAAATGGTTTATAACATCTTTCCAATGGTTACTAAGCCAGAATCCATCTTCTCGGTTGAAATTGTCTCTGTGTTTGTATATGTGGATGGCCTCATGAACGAATCTCTCATGGTAGCCGGATGGCTTGCAGAGAACGTCCGTCTTGGAGAAGTCAATGTCATGTGAGCCCACTGAATTATAACAGTGATCTGCCATGGCTGAGGTGTTCGTCCTACCATGTTTCAAGTCTGCTTTATGTTCACGGATGCGGTCCGAGATATGTCGTTTGTTTTCTCCAATGTAACTGCTACCACAGAGGCAACTTAGTTTGTAGACGCCCGGGAACTGTATGTCTGGAACCACATCTTTTACAGACGGAACCAGATCACGGATTTTATGTACTGTGTTGAATCGGACCTGGATCTAGTGTTTATTCAGGATTTTGGAGATCTTTTTTGTGACCCCCGCAATGTAGGGTAAGGTGATGGTTTTGAATGGCTCCTCAAGAGGATTCTTCTTCATTGCTGGAGTGATGGCTTTGCGGATTGTGTAGTCGGAGTAACCATTAGCCTTGAGAGCTTGGTGTACGTGCTTGAGTTCACTGGCAATGTGTTCCTGGTCGGAAATGCATTGGTATAGAGTCTTGATGAGGGAGTTCTTCTGGGATGAATGGTGGTGGGAATCCGGTTTAAAGTAAGCATCCGTATGGGTAGCTTTCCTGTAGACAGAGTGGCTCATTGAACCATCAGGTCTCCTTTTAATAAGGACATACACAAAGGGTAGCTTGCCATCTTTTTCGACTTCCATGGTAAATCTGATGGCTGGGTGTATGGAATTGATGTGGTCGAGGAATTGGTCTAGGGCAGGCCGGCCATGTGGCCAGATGATAAAAGTGTCATCCACGTACCTCTTCCATAACGTCGGGCGTAGAGTGGCAGTCTGGATGGCATCAGTTTCAAATTTGTCCATGAAAACGTTGGCCCCCGTGGTGCCTCACCACAAACGTGGGGCCCGGTCAGCCACGTCGACTGTCGTGATCGCGTACAGGTGGTGAAACTGCCACACATGAACCATGATACCTTGCTGATCTCGTGTCAAGGAGAATAAACCAGCAGCCCGTCGCTAGCAATGGGAATGATCGGTAAGGGAACACATTGGGCTCTACAGAGGCACTCCACTATTATACACCACTACTATACAGTAAACATTGGGCTCTATGGAGGCCTGTCGTTAAGGGATTACTCGTTAACATGGGGTGGTCGTTAAGAGGGGTTCTATTGTATATAACAAGTTTAAATATTTAATAAGTTAATAGAGAGTACTCAACTGAGATGGCGGAGGAGTTTGCTAAACTCACAATACAAAGACCACTGTCCCAGCCTCTGTGGTTGGACCATCTCTAGCTCCACCAACCTACCTTGATGCACCTATCTCAGGCCTATATAAGACCTTGTCTCAGCAACTTTCTCTCTCACCTGACCTGAAGGCGATTGCTTGTGTTGCGATCGAAACGTCGTGATATTTTTATTATTTTTTATCTACGTGGCTTTACCAAAGGACCCATAGAATATAATCATAAACAGGTTACGTCCTCTACATGGACCCCCCCCCCCCCTCATTATTAATCATGAACAGGTGACGTCCTCCAAATGGACACCCCCCTCCATTGATAATAATTAGCGGGTGACATCACTCCACATGGGGGGGGGGGCGAGGTGCCTCCTCTCCCCTCCTAAGCGTCAACTTATCAACTCACTACAAAGGCAGAACCCTCACGTAACACGATCTCCATAACGCTATTGAGACATCTAAGTAAAAACAACGTCATGATGAACAAGGGATTATAACCTTTAAATGAAATAGGTCTGTCACCGCGGCCTTACAAATTGCACACAAATGGATGCAATGAATATCACTTCGCGGTCTGCTTTGCGCTTGCAAGTTTCAGATTTACTGCAATACACCCATGCTTGGACGGGCAAAAGGCTAGTAAACAAATAATCCCCTCGCCTGCTCCCCACCACGATATCACACGATGATATAGTACTTCCTTGTACAGTATACCCAATAAAGACCAAATCTAATCCCCATGATAGGTAAATTGATATAGAGCTTGCCGGCGATAGGTCTAAACCACGAACTATGAACTCGTGATATTCAAGGGTCTCCCGTATTTGGAGTTTGCATGTTCTCCCCATGGTCACGTTGGGATAATGACTGCTATGAATTTTCACATAAGCCACCTCGTTGAGCAATCATATGTGGCCAGGCTGCTTCTGGAAGAGAGCTATGTATCTCAGTGGGCCTTACCTGGTCAAATAAAAATAGGTTGCTTACAGGAGTTGAATGGATTGCCACATCACAGGGATGTGAGGAATCGCAGCATGAAGAGGGCTTTATCCAGCAGTGGATTGAGTGTTCTTGTTGAAACGTGTGTATTTAATATTTCTCTGATGTTCTTTTAGTCTTGTGCTGATCATTTGTCCTGTTTGCCCAACATAACATTTGCCACAAGTGCAGTTAATCCTGTACAAACCTTCTGTTGATAGCTTAGGTAATACATATTTTATACCAGAAGTCGAGTTCAAGAAACATAAGTACGTTTTTATTTCAACTGAAATGTATATATACATATATAAATATACATGTCCATACAACCACGTCTCAATGTCTATGTCTGGGAGAACACGCTAGTTTCTCCCTCTGTGGAGTCTCCACCACTTTTCTTTCTTCTTGTTTCCCAGCTCCTCGTCTTGGTGCTCCTTCCCTCTGTCTCCTCCTCGTTCATTCTCCTCTTCATCTTTCTCCAGCTGCCGTGTGCAGCACATGAAGCTCCAAATTGCCCAACGCCAGAAACTGTTCTTTCTCTCTCCCTTAGAAGATGGGATGTGCTTAATCTCTTTCTTCTCTTCCTGAACACTCTCTGCCCTCCAAGGTTGCTCACATCTTCCTTCCTCATTCACCACTTCCTGCTTTGTATCGTCTTCAATCGTGTCGACCTCCTTCAGCTCTACCTCATTTGCCTCTAACTCAATAGCTCCTACTTCTTTTGCGTCTACCTCTATTGCCTCTACATCATTCGCCTCTACCAAAATCGCCTCACTCTCCTCCACCTCAATATCCCCTACCTTCACTTCTACCTCAATCACCTCTACGTCATTCGCCTCTAACTCATTCGGCTCTACCTCCATAACCACCTCCTGCTTGGCCTCTCCCTCAATCTCCTCTACCTCTTTTGCCACTTCCTGGATGGCATCTACTTCATATGCCTCAACCTCATTTGCCCCTTCCTGCTTTATTTCCTCCACCACGTTCTCAACTTTTGTTGCCATTTCCTGTTTGGCCTTTAGCTCATTCTTGTCTACCTCATTGATCAAGACCTGCATGGCCTTTTCTTCGATCGTGTCGACCTGAATTGCCTCGACCTGTTTCACCAATTCCTGCTTTGTATGTCTCGCAATCCCTTCTACGACATTGGCCACAACCTCTTTCACCACTTCCTGCTTGGCCACTGCATCTACCTCAATCACCGCTACCTCTACCTCACTCGCCACTTCCTTCTTGGGCTCTACATCATTCCCCTCTCCCTCAATCTCGTTTTCCTTCATCTCTTCTACTTCGCGAAATTTCATCTCAGTCCTTCGTAGCTTCCTATTCCTACGTTTCCTCTGAACACCATCCTCTCCTTCTTTCTTTGTCTCCACAACATCATCAACTTTCTTAGCCACTTCCTGTTTGGCTATTACCTCATTCCCATCTACCTCACTTGCCTCTACCTCTTTCCCTAAGTCCTCCTTGGCATCTCTCTCAATCCCTTCTACGACATTGGCCACTACCTCTTTCACAAATTCCTGTGTGGCCACTGCATCTACCTCAATCACCGCTACCTCTACCT